>NC_080675.1:81461090-81508590 GCF_030445035.2 Dasypus novemcinctus
AGTGACTAAAAGTCATTAACATCTCATGCCTGTTTGGTGGCCTATGTGAAATGAGTTTCTTAATTTATTTATTTAAGTCCATATATAGTGCCTAAGACCAGGACATCTGGGCATCTCTTTTGGTTTTACAGAAGCATTTCACCAAGATCTTCACTCCTTTCACTTATCAAGATTAGTGATGAACTTAAGCCCTCCTACTCAAAATAAATGGATTCATTTAAAGTTCAAACCAATGGTTGAGTAGCTGCACAGACCAGAAGGCAGGGTGGAAGCTGATTTGATAATGAAAGGGAGCCTTAGGTTGTAGAGAGATAACATTCAATTCTGGGTCACTAAATTCTTTCATGAAGCATAATCAATGTTGTGGCCACATCACAATGACTAGCCAAATAAAAAGGGAAAATGTCAGTTAAGCATGTCTTGTATTCCATGCACCAGCTGAATTATTAGGTCATAAGCAGAACACATTTTAATAGGCCAGGCTAGAAGCTATAAACCTTTGAAGACCAACAACAGGTTTATTCCAAAGTGGAAATGGGCAGCTTCCAAGTTAATCTTAGACAAAGAGGAGAGAGCGGACATCTCTTTGCGCTCAGAATCTAGAATCAGTAGGATGTATCTCTGAGAATAAGAATCATGCATTTCTATTGTACTGTAAGAAAACTGAATATACAAAAAATGAGAAACTGCAAAAAATGAATTTATAGATTAGAGGAGGTAGAGGAAGATAAATTAAATTATACATTCTCATGGGTGCTCCTGAGGGCTCTAGAGACATCTAGACACTACAGGCAGGGCAGACAACCCCAGGAAACTGGCACCCTTTTGGTGGGCCTTACCTTGAATGTAAAATAACCTATCTCCTCAGTGTATCAGCCTTAGACTCATTTACAATTTTCCTATACATGGTTCTGCCCCTTTTATTTGTACCTTTAATTAGTACTATTCCTGTTAAACATATGTCCTGGAGACTTAAATCTTACAGATGTTCCCATGCCAGTTGAGCGCTGAATCTCTGCAGAGTTGCAGCCAGCACCTACTTCCCAGTTCATCAGACTCACCAAGGACAACTAACAAAAGGATGATGATGAACAATGTCCATCCCAAAAAAACAGAGAGTATTTACAACTGCAAGCAAGACAGTTCCATCCATCTGCCCCATGGGATCTAAGTCCCCTCTTAATCAGAAACAGAGTGGGCATCTCCATCCCAAAATCCTTGTGATTGAGGAATGAACAAACATAAGGGGTAATGCAACTATGGAGTAAAGTAGACTTATTCTAGCAATGGAAGAACTTGAAACATTGATATAAAGACAATGGTCATGAGAGGTTCTGAGGAGAGAGAGAAGGAAGAATTGATGTAACATGGGGCATTTTTGGAACATTGGAATTGTTCTGCATGATATTGCAAAGATGGATACAAGCCATAAACATTTTGTCAAAACATATAAAATTGTTTGGTGCAAAGTGTAAACCATAATGTAAAAACTTTAGATCATGGTTAGCAGCAACACTTCAATATGTATTAATCTATTATAGCAAATGTACCATACTAATGAAAGATGTTAATGGGGAAAGTATGGCAGGGGGTAGGAATGGGGTATATGGGAATCCCCTTTTATATTCTCATTGTAACATTTATGTAATCTAAAGCTTCCTTAAAAATAGAAAAAAAAATTATGCATTTTCAAGCATCTTCACCCTTATGAAGAACTCAAATTAAGGTGTATTTGCAATTTTTTTTTTGGCTTAAAAACAGGAAATTACCAGCTCATAGTTTTGGAGGCTAGAAGTTTAAAAATCAAGGCATCAGTAAGGCCCTGCTTGCTCCCTGAAGTTTGAATTCTTGTGGTTCCTTGGCTTGCTCTGTCACATGGCAAGCTCTGCCTCCTAGGTCTGCTCTTCTTATTTCTGCTGACTTCTGTGTCTGAATTTCTTCTGTTATAGAGTATTCCAGCAGGCTGAAGGCCTACCCTCATTCAGGTGGGCCACATCAAAATAGGATCTTAGAAGATCCTATCTACCACAGAGTCCACACCTTCACTGATAATACCTCTTCAAATGGTCCTATTTACAAAGGGGTTCACCCCTACAGAAATGCAGATTCAGATTACAAATGAGTCTTTTGTTGGGGTAGATAAATTCAATCTACCGCAACTAAGTTCAGCCTTGCTATTCGAACTGTTAAGATGAAGGAGTCAGAATCTGCATTTCCATCAGCTCTCCAGGGGCCTCTGTGCTCACTGAGCTGGACCTTTTTTTTTTTTTTTTGACTTTTTATTTTGAAAATTTTCTATGTTTATAAGACTAATATGAACCCCATACAGAGAACTCCAACATTTCCCTAACCCTTCAGATACCCAGATCCACCAATTTTAAAGTTTTGCTATATTTGCTTTATCATTCTATCTATAAATTAATCTATCTATCCATCCATACATACATCTATTTATCAATCCATTTTCTGAACACTTGAGTGTAGGCTGTATATTAATACATCATACTCCTTAATACTGCCATGTTCATTTCCTAAGAACAAGGATATTCACTTATATATCCACCTTAAGAGCAGTTATCAAGAAAGTTAACACTAATACGATTCTATTCATACATCCCAATAATGTCCCTTAGAACCTTTCTTCCACACTTGCTAGACCACATCCAGGTTCATGCATTGCATTTAATTGTCATTGCTCCTATACTTTTTTTAAATAGTGGGAACATGCATTTAACACAAACTTCCCCATCTTAGTCACTCCCAAGCATACCATTCAACGGGATTAATCACATTCACAATATGGCTGTGCCCTCACCACCTTCCATTACTAAAGCTGTCCCATCTCCCAAGACAGAAACCCTACACTTATAATGCATTTACTTCCCCTTTCCCCTGCCCTAGCAATTGGTATTCTAATTTCTGTCTCTATGATCTTGTATAGTCTCCACTATTTTCTTTGCAGTTATCACAGGGCTTAAATTTAACACCCTAAAACTTTAACAATCTCGTTTGCTTAGATACCAACTTAACTTCAATAATATTCACAAACTATGTCACTTTCTCCCTCTATCCCTCCACCTTGATGTAGTTCTTGTTGCAAATTATATATTCATACATTGAGTCCAAAACCATAGATTCGTCATTACATTTTATGCATTTGTCTTTTAGATCCTGCAGGAAGTAAAAAGTAAGGATACAATCCCAAAATACAATAGAACTGATGTTTATATTTTCACATGTAGTTACCCTCACCAGAGATCTTTATTTCTTCACGTGGCTTTGATTTATTGTCCTTTCCTTTCAACGTGCAGCACTCTCTTTAGCATTATCTCTTGGATGGCCAGTCTAGTGGTGACAAACTCCCTCAGTGTTTGATTATCTAGGAATGTCTTAATCTTATCCTCAGTTTTGAAAGAAAGTTTTGTTGGATATAGAATTCTTAGGTGGAAATTTTTTGCTTTCAGCAGTTTAAATATGACATCCCACTGCCTTCTTGCCTCCATGGTGTCAGATGAGAAATTGGTATTTTAATCTTGAGGCTCTCTTGTATATGATATGTTCCTTCTCTCTTGTAGCTTTCAGAATTCTATCTTTGGCATCTGGCAGTTTGATTTTAACATGCCAGAGTATGGGTTTATTTGGGTTTATCCTGTTAGGAGTTTGCTGGCATCTTGGATATGTATATTCATGCCTTTCATTAGGTTGGGGAAGTTTTCAACCATTCTTTCTTTGAATATTTTCTCTTCTCCTTTCTTCTCCTTCTGGGACTTTCACAAAGCATATTTGGTATGCTTGATGGTCTTATAGGTTCCTTAGGCTCTGTTTACTTTTCTTTATTCTTTCTTCTTCTTGTTCCTCAGACTGGATGATTTCAATTATCTTTTCTTCAAGTTCTCGGATTCTTTTGCCAGCTACAATCTACTGTTGAACTCTTTTAGGGTAATTTTTTTTTTTTTATTAGAGATGTTGTAGGTTTACAGAACAACCATACATAAAATACAGGATTCACATCCACCACCCTACCACCAGCACCTTGCAATTGATGATGGCACATTTTTATAACTGTACTATTAACTAAAGTCCATGGTTTAACTTAGGGGTCACTACTGTTGTAATGTAGTTCAATGTTTTTAAAAAAATATTGTGATCATATATACAATCTAACATTTCCCCTTTTAATCATGCTCAGATATGTATTTCAGTGCTGTTAATTGCATTCACAATGTTGTGCTATCATAACCCCCATCTATTACCAAAACATTTCCACCATTCCAAAGGGGAATCCTGTACATTTTAAACCTTAACTTCCCATTCCCTATTCCCATCCTGTCCCTGTCCCCTGATAAAACTATATTCTATATTCTGATTCTATGAGTTTGCTTATTCTAATTGTTTCAAATCAGTAAGCTCATACAATATTTGTCCTTTCATATCTGGTTTATTTCACAGCCATGATGTCTTCAAGGTTCATCCATGTTGGTGTATGCATCAAGACTTCATTCCTTTTTACAGTTGAATAATAGTCCATTGTATGTGTGTACCACATTTTGTTTATCCATTCATCGATTGATGGACACTTGGGTTATCCACCTTTTAGCAATTGTGAATTGTATCACTATAAATATCTCTGAACAAGTATCTTTTTGAGTCCCTGCTTTCAATTCTTTAGGGTATATACTAGTAGTAGGAATGTCAGGTTATATAGTAGTATTATACTTAGCTTTCTGAGGAACCACCAAACTCTTCCACAGCAGCTGCATCATTTTACATTCCCACAAGCAATGAATGAGTGTCCCTTTTTCTCCAACACTTGTTATTTTCCATTTTTAACTAGCAACTATTCTAATGGGTGAGAAAAGGAATCTCATTGTGGTTTTAATTCACATTTCCCTAATGGCTAATGATGTTGATCTATCTTTCCATGTGCTTTCTAGCTATTGGTATATCTTCTTTGGAATGATATCTATTCAAGTCTTTTGCCCATTTTTAAGTTGGGTTGCTTCTTTGTTGTTAAGTGGAATGATTTCTTTATATATTCTGGATATTGAACTTTTATCAGATACATGGTTTCCAAGTATTTTCTCCCATTGTATATGTTGTAATTTTACTTTCATGTTAAAGTTCTTTGAGGAACAAAAGTGTTGTATTTTGATGAGGTCCCATGTTTTCCTTTATTTCTTTGAATATACTTAGTACTATTTTAAAAAAATTCTTTGGTATTCCTCAATGAAGGTTTCTAAAGTTTTCATCTTTTCCTTGCCTGGGCTATCACTTCCTGCTTCTTGTGTATGTTTTGTAACCTTTTGTTGAAACCTGGAAGTTGTGATAATTTAAAGTTTTATCACTGGAATTTAGACTCTGAGGTGTCTGTTCCTTAAGCTTATATATAGCTAGCATCATAACAGTGCTTTCCTGAATGCCAGGATCTAACCAAAAAACAGAAAAAAAAAAAGGAGCGGGGGAAGAAAACACCTCTCTCAGTCTTTGCAGATTGACCTGTGCAAGAGATCTCCTTCAGGGCTTATGTACACAATGAGTTTAGAAAACAATTTTTGACCAAAGTTTAGAAACTATCCTGATCTTTTCTGGCTATACCTCTTATCTTGGACATGTCCATGTGGCACTGGGAATTTCCATTTATATGGATAGAATTGTCTCTTCTTCCCTAGGAAACAGTTTCCTCATGGTTCTGGGCATAGCAGGGTATGTCCTATATCCAGCAATCCCTGCCCCAAGCAGCACGACTTGATTGCCTGCCACAGCATTCTGTAGGATTGCTCCATGAACTGATTTCTATGTGCAGGCAAGTTCTGGGACAGTGAGTCCCTCAGATCACAACCAAAAAGATTAGGCCAGATATACATGTTCCCAGCACGTGCATGAGGGTTACTCTGTTCCCTTTGGAACTGGGACCAAGGATCTGCACTGGTAATATGTGCTGGCTCTACTCTGAGCTAGTGGGGGTTGGGGGAAGGAACAGCCAGGGTGTCCCAAGATCCTACCACTTCTAAATAGCTTCTTTCTTGATTCAGCACTTGCCATTATTGCAGTCTGTTAACTATTTTCTGGAGCTTTGAGAAGTCTCTGCCAGTTCTTCCTGGATTTTCGAAGTTTTTGTTGGGGCACAGAGCCCTAACAATCTCACTCTGCCATAGTGATTCAGGTGGGGTGTTTGTGTTTTGAGAAGCATGCCTTTTGGGTACTGTGGCCCATGTGGAATTTGATCCCTTAACTCAGGTAAACTGGAACATAGTGTCAATGAAACCCAAGCCTTTCATGTGCAGATGCTAATTCCCTGTGACCTAACCCCAGCCAGCCTTTCCATAAGGAATAACGTCAGTAATAAGAGAATATTTAGCTTGACAGAATTAATGACAATAATAATGGTAATATACATTGAACACTTACTATGTGTCATACTATTGTTCTAAGCATTTTACACGTATTGTCTCCTTAAGCCCTTATAAGACACGTTAAATTAATTCATTTCAGGAAGCAGATTTGGCTCAATGGATAGAGCGTCCACCTATCACATGGGAGGTCCAGGGTTCAAATCCAGGGCCTCCTGACCCGTGTGATGAGCTGGCCCATGCGCACTGCTGATGTGCCCAAGGAGTGCCAGGCCATCCAGGGGTGTCCTCCGTGTAGGGGACCCTCACGTGCAAGGAGTGCACCCCTTAAGGAGAGCCGCCCAGTGCAAGAAAAGTGCAGCCTGCCCAAGAATGGCGCCACACACACAACAAGATGAGCTGATACAACAAGATGACGCAATAAAAAGAAACACAGTTTCCCGGTGCTGCTGATAAGGATAGAAGCGGTCACAGAGAAACACGCAGCAAATGGACATAGAGAACAGACAACTGGGGGGAGGGGGAAAGGGGAGAGAAATAAATAAAAAATAAATCTTAAAAAAAAAATTTAATTCATTTGAAGTCTAAACCAACAGGCGATTACTCCTACCCCATTCTCCAATCTAGAGCAGAGGGCTTTACAATAGGGAAACTGAGCCACAGATAAGTTAATATGTTTAAGGTTAATATGTCAATTACACCTAGTAATTGACAAAGCCTGGACTGAAACACACAAATACAGGCTGTCTGGTTCCAATGCCCCACACAGTTATATATTTGTGACGGCCACAGGATGAGTTTAAGTAGTATGCCCTACAATTTGGGTTAGGACTGTCATCTTCCTATGTAGTCAATGCTTAGTTATTAGGCCAATCTGCAAGTTAAGCAGCCTACAAATTAAAAAGGCTATAAGAGATGGTGCAATTGAATTAAATTGCTACAAGTCAGAGAAAACAGTCTAGGAACCGATTATCACCACTAAACCACTATGTTTCCTGTACACTGGAACACTCTCTGCCCCACCACACTGACAAAGGCTCTTGAATCTACAATCAGCAGTAGCCAATTGGGTTTACTGTCACATTCAGAGGAAGGCAGCACTGGACAGACTTGGGAAAGCTATAATCATATCCCTTTACCAACATGTATTTCTCTGGCAGGTGGGAAACCAGAGACCTTTGTGCTCTGCCTACTTAAATGAAGAATAGGAAGGACAGGTGAAAGAGGGATGAGAGACCCTGTAAATCAAAATCCAGGACTGTTCTAAAAACTATGGAACATCGAGTTGACGGGTCTTGAGTGAAAACATTTCACTTTATTACTAGTTCATCGAGGAGCTCACCTTTAGGAAAGCAGAAAGAAGATTGTGTTCAGTGTTTAATCACATGTTTCTGGGGGTTGTGAATAGATTCTCTCTCTCACTCTTTCCCAAAAAGTTTCCCATGGTCAAATAAATTTCACACGTTTTAAATCTTTACTAAATTAATGTGCATTATGAATCCCCAATAAGAGGAAGCACTATGAAACTTTAGCCTTTGCTATTTGATCTAGGAACCTTTTTTTCAAAGAGCATATCACAGGGTATGGTAAGGAATATATTTGGGAAGTACTGGTTAGAATTGTGACAGCTATGCATTTTAGAAAACTGAGAAATCCAATTGATCTGTTGCAAACTGATGTATAGATCAGTGTTTATAAAATAGAGACCACAATTAACTGTTTTTATTTAAAGAGAACTCCTTTTGACTCTTTCTGGGTCAAGTAGCTTTTGTTCCTGTAAGTTCTATGATGGCAGGGACCTTCTTGGTAACTACCCTGCCCCAGAGCTGCAGACAGAGACTGGCCCTAGCACATGCAATAAATATTGGCTGAATGGTGAAGAAATGCATTAAAGAATGAACAAATGTTTTGCACACCTAAACTATTGCAGTTGTGCTAATTTTATACTTTTATATTAATTTTTTAAAATGATGGAAACAAAATGTGGTATACATATACAATGGAATACTACTCAGCTTTAAGAAGGAATACAGTATTAACACATGGGATAACATGGATGAATCTTGAAGACCTTATGTTGAGCGAAGTGAGCCAGGAATTGAAGGACAAATACTACATGACCTCTCTGATATGAATTAAGCAAATTAAATTGTCTCAGAGAGCTAGAGACTGGAAGACAGGCTTATAGGAAATGGGGGAGGAGGGAGGAAGGTTGTGGGCCGATGCCCAAATGGGTGAAATCTCTGATAAAGTAGAGGTAAGTAGTTGTGCAGTGAAGGGAGAAGATTGGAGCATATGGATACTATTGAGTTCGGCTTTGCGGGTTTGAGAGGGACTAAGGTTGGGAGGATGGGTCCGATGGTCCATGGAACTGGGGGGAGGGTAGGGAGAGAAGGTGAACATGGGAGATTGTTGGGTATGTGGTTGAAACTATAATGTTGAGAAAACTCTTTAGAAAATATAGTAAGGAATGGTTAGTGGTTTAATGTGTTTGATGGGGGGGCATTCGGCACAGAGTGCACATGAGTTAAACTTCTAGGGAGTGTTTAAGTGCTCATCATGTCATAGTGTGTTATATATCAGTGGGTGTAGACCCATACAACGAGTGGGAAGGTATTATACCCCCATCCTGGGGAGGCCTGATATTCTCAAACAGAGGGGAGGGTGTCTCTTGAGAGCATGGATGGCTCCCAATGGGGGAGGACAGACTAGTGTGTTAAGCCCTCAGCATTGTTGCAAGTATCTAGGGATCTTGTCCTTCAAGCGGTGAAGCATGGTTGTCACTGTGGGCCCTAAGGGGAGGGGTGAGAAGAATAGAATAGTTGGAAGAGGGGGTAACTGGGGGGCAATAGAGGTGTTCCTGCAATGATCCTGCAATGATGGATACAGGGCATGTTAAACCTCACCAGAAATTTATAAAAGTGTATAGTCTAAAATGCAAACCATAATGTAACCAAAAATTTAAAAAGTGTACAGTCTAAAAATGTAAACCATAATGGAACCATGGTTAGTAGCTATGTTTCAATATCTGTGCATTAGTTGTAGCAAATGGAACATCGATATGTATAAAGATCATTGCTGGGAAAGGGGGAAAAGGATTTGATGTTGGGTATATGGGAGGCCCCTATACTCCATATGTGACTTTACTGTGACATAAAACTTTTTTTCTATAGAAACACATTTTAAAATTTTTTAACAGTAACATTTTCAACTACAAACCTCAAATACATGAAAGTTGTTCCAAGAACAAGCATAATAGGTCTTATAAAACCCAAACTGACTAGAGGTGTTCTCACAATAGAAGCTGGCATAAATATATATAAAATCCCTATTCTCACAAGAGCAACAATAATGTACATTTAATGGTTTTGGGGTTAATATTAACTATTCTAACTCTACTAAAACTTTTTTGAAGACATAAAAGAAAAAGAATGTAGACACTGAGGAAGAAATGGAAGAGACTGACTTGCCACTCTTACAGTGATGAAAGTCAAAACATCAAAAATAATTTTTATGGTATTTTTCATTTTTTTAATACCCCAATTTATTTTTTACTTTATTTTAGTTTTTCTAAATTATTATGTGTTCAATTTCTAATCTTTAAACCTATTCTATTTCATTTTCCTAGTAATTAAATTTGGCAATATGTTAGACTTCATTTTTTAAGAAGTTCTAGATCACAGAGGGGTTCAACTATGGCAGGGGAGGAGCACTGATGAGAGTGTCATTTATGCGGCATGCATGGGTGGGAGAGAGTTCTCCAGGGCATACATATAGAGTATATAGATATGTTTGGATGTTTGTTGGGTATTGAAATAACGGGTAGAGTTCCACACGAAACTGAGGGAGTGCTGAGTTTCCATTCCAGGGAACTCTGCTGTATTCCCCAATGGAGCAGCAACAGTCCCCCAAGTGCAAGGGCAAAGACCAGTGAAGAAGGATGGTCCAATGATGGGCCCTTGATACTGACGACTATGCTTAGGATCCTCTGTGCTTAAAATTTCAACCAGGCCTAGAGCTGCAGGGTGCCTAAAAGTTACCTCCTGAGAGCCTCCATGTTGCTCAAAAGTGGCCACTCTCTAAGCCAAATTCAGCATGTAAATGCATTACCTTCTCCCCAGCATGGGACATGACTCCCAGGGATAAGCCTCCCTGGTGCCAAGGGATTACTACCAAGCACCAGCTGGTGATGCAACTAGAAAAAGACATTGAATAAAAGGGGGAAACAGTAAAGGCAAATGAGTTTATATGGTTAAGAGACTTCAAAGTGAGTGAGGAGGTCATCAGAGGGGTTGTACTTATGCACATCTCAGCAGGATCTCAGAAACAGCCAAAGTAGATACAACCCCAAATAGTGGTGCTCCTGAGGGCTACAGAGATACTCAGTTCCTACAGTCATGACAGATGGCTCTAGAGTTCAGTGCTTTGCCAGTGGGCCCTACTTTGGAATTTGTGCTCCTGAGTGTGGTGGAGTTGGACTCAGATAGGGATGTGACCTCTCTACACATGCCTCTTCTGTTACTTTTACTCAGCCTGTGGTTGGCACTAGGGTTGGTATATGCTTGGGAGACTTGAATCTCTGGAATGACTATGTGCTTGCTGGGTCCTGAGCCTCAGAAGAGTTGCAGCACCTCCAGTTTGTTGGACTTGCCCAAGTTGGGTAACAGGAAGGTGGTGATGGTCAACCACCACACCAGGGAACCAAGAGAGTCTACAACTGGAAACAGGAGAATTCCATCCATCAGTCATGTGGGATCTAAGCCCCCTCTCAAATTAGAAGTGGAGTGGACATTGCCATCCCAGGGTCCTCAGGATGGAGGAATAAAATATGGATTAGAGTGGACTTACTGGTATTCTATATAGAATTATTATGACTTTAGCAATAGAAGAAACTGTATCACTGATGTGGAGGCAGTGGCTGCAGTAGTTGCTGCGGGCAGAGAGAGGGAAGAAGAGGTGTGATATGGGGGCATTTTCAGGACTTGGAGTTGTCCTGAATGATATTGCAGGGACAGATGCAGGACATTACATATCCTGCGATAACCCACTGAATGGACTGGGAAAGAGTGTAAACTACAGTGTAAACTTTAACCCATGCTATGTACCAGTGCTCCAAAATGTTTTCAACACTGATGAAAGAGTTTGGTGATGTGGGAGGAGTGGGGGTGGGGTGGGGAGTGGGGCTTCATGGGATCCTCTTATATTTTTTAATGTAACATTTTGTGTGTTCTATGTATCTTTAAAAAAATAAATAAATCTATTATAAATAAAGTGATGGAAAGTATTTCTTTCAATACTGGTAAAATTTCCAATTATTTGCTATATAATCATTTAAATCATTTTCTACCTCATTTTGCCTAATAGCAATTTGGAAGATCAGTAAGTAGCTTTTATCCCCCCATCTACCATTGACTCTTGCCTGTTTAATAAAGAGATGGTTGATTACAGGGCAGGAGATTTTTACTCCTTCTCATGCTAGTTTTATCAGTGCTCTTATTGGTGTTTTTATTTTGGAGAAGACGCCGCTTAGCACAGGAAAGGCAATGACCAGCAAACTCATATTTTACCAAAGGCACACAATGTACTTTAATAAACTATAAAGAGGCATAGCTCTGAAACTCACAGGAATTTACATCTTAATATTTCATGATCAATGGCATGTATGGTTTTGTACTTTTAAAAATTTTCTTGTTTTTATTACCAATTGAATAAAAGTAAGAGTGGACAGAAGGTATCATCAATCTGAATTATATGTGAAGGCTTGAGACTTGCATAATTTTTAGAAGAGTAACCATTAGCTCCTGTCCAAAGGCTGACCAAAAAGTACATTTCTGTTTTTTTCTAAATATTAATTTCAAACCATTTCTTTCTTCGCAAGGCCTCTCAAAAAGTCTTCTCATTCTCAATGTCTTCTCATTTATATCTGGATTATAGAAATGGTCTTTGCCGTATTCAACCCATCCTGTACATCCTTGCAGGAATGAATGAATATAAGTTACCTGCAGACAGGAATCAACATTACATATGGAAGATTATTCCAGCAGAGTTGTCTGGGGAAGATGTTAAGTGTCCCAGCTGGCAGTCTCAGGCAGGGTTTGGATAGTAGGGGTTGGATAATTAGAAGGGTTGTTAAGAGGCAGCTTGACATAGAGGTTAAGAGCAGGGGCTTTGGTGCCAGGGTGCTTGGGTTCAACTTTTAGGCTTTCTACCTGCTAGTTGTAAGACGGTGCCAAGCTTTAAGAAAAATTGTTCTCAAAAGTTTCTTCATCTGTAAAATGAAAAAAAAAAAAAATGGTATCTTCTTCATAGTATTGTGTGAGGAATGAATGGGGTAATGGGTAAAATGGGCTTAGCAGTGTACAATCAATGAATATTAGTAGTTACATTTTATAAGGGATTCGGGAGTCCATGGTATCTTAGTTTCCTAGGCTTTCCATAACTAAGTATCCACAAACTGGGTGGCTTAAAACAACAGATATTTATTGTGTCAGTTCTGGAAGCTGTAAGCATGAAATCAAGGTGCCAGCAAAGCCATGCTTTCTCTGAAGAAAGCCATACTTTCTCATGGTGTTTGGCTTGTGGCATAATTCAGTCTCTGCCTCTGTCACTTGGCTGTCTTCTCCCTCGGTATCCAAATTTCCTTTCCCATAAGGACCCCCACTCATATTGGACTAGGGCCTATGCTAATCCACCTTGGCCTCATTTTAACAAGTAACATCTTCAAAGACCCAGTTTCCAAATAGGATCACATTCAGGAGCCTAGGGATTAGGACTGAACATATCTTTTTGGGGGACAATTCAATCCATAACACACAGTAGTTGTATAATATGACCTTTAAGGGAAGATCCTTTCACACTTGAGATTTTTTTTTGGATTGTGAAGTGATTAAGTAATGTTTTCATTGGATCATTGCTCTGTTTAACCTGTTATACTTAAAACTTACCACATCAATTTCAGATGCTTCACCCTGACACTCCAGTTCCTCCATGATCTGGTTCCGTCCTAGATAAATATCCACCTTTGCTTCTGTGAGGAAGGGAAGGCTCCTCCTTGCCTTCCAAATGTGGCATCCTCACCCTCACTGTGCTATGTGAAATGAGTTTCCTATAGGATGGTCTCTTTCTCCTTTCTCTCAGATTGCTTTTCATACAGGGCCAAGGCCAGTCATCCCTCCTCTTCAAAGCCAGCCCACAGTCATTGAGCCTTTATTGTTTTTGTTTTTTTATGCTATCACTGAGGATAGCAACACTACCTTTTTTTTCCCCTTTTTTTCAAATAGATGACCCGGTGATGAACTGTTTTCCAGACAGATGTTACATCTTCTGCCTCTTTTGTTTTCTGTAAGCATCTAGCAAAGTGTTCAAAACAAAAGACATGGCCTGAGTTCAAGTTACAGGGTCACAAGCCACTCTGGTGCAGGACAAGTCACTTAGGATTATTTTGAGAAAGAAATCTAAATTACTTATAACATGCCTACTCTTGTTATTGGAACACATAGGTAAAAATGTAATAAATCTATTTTCTTATAAATCTATTTATAAGCCTTTCTAATCTTATAAATAAATCTATTAATCTTTATTATTGTTGTTATTAGAATACTTACAACAGGTTTTACCTGAGTAGAAAAAGCTCAAAGTGTCAGTACCATTCTCCAAAGTGAGGGTTTTTTGAAATTCAGTTAGTGAAATCAGCTTAAAGTACAAGTGGAAGGAAGGCTGGCTGGGGTACCTCCCACTCAGAAAAGTCCCAAAGAGCCTGAAGGATCAACACCCAGAGGAACTAATAGTCCTGTGACCCTATCATGGCAGCAGGCACTGTATTAGGCTATCAAATTAAACAAACAAACAAAAAAACCCTGAACATTGACACTGTTTATCAATGTCCCTGACAGTCATGGTCAAAGTAATACCTGGGCAGCTCAAAGCGATTTGCTCCTGAAAAAGCAAAAGTTCCTGGGCTGTTAATTTCAGAGTTGAAGTTTCAAACCTGAGATAGTTCTGCCAAGACTGCTAGCAATAGTGGCTGGTGCTACAATGCCACCGTGCTCATACCCCGTAGTACCGTGAGTGTCCTCAGCACGCTTCCTGCACTGTTTTAGTGATCTGACCCCTCACATACTGCTCAGTTCCCAGAATGCAGGGAGCTCCGTCTTTGCTTCCTCAATGCTTCGTATAATGCTTGACGCATGGCAGACGTTCATTCTGATTAGCAACAACTAGAGAAAAGACACAACTGTGTCCTCCCCTAAATTAATTTTGTCAACTCACAGACATGTGGCAATGTTGTCACATTTCATGAATGGATATCTCCAGACCTCCTGCTGGGCTTTATTGCTCCCTTGCTCTTCTTCCATTCCTTGCCCACCTTGGGATACTGGTTCTGTAGGGAGAGCCTGGAAGAGCTGCATAGAGCCAGGCCCAATGCCGGCTGAGGCTGAGTGGAGGTCAAGTGTACAGAGACAATTCTGGCTGTGCCCTGACTGGGAAGACATATGCTAAATGGGGACCAAGGGACTCAGGGCTGAGTTTTGCCTTTAATTCATTCAATTCAGGTGCTACTTACTGTTCACTCTGGTATAAAGAGTTTCATTGTAGTGATGAAGTCAGAAGATGCAGAGGGATAGAGAGTTGTAGTACTAAGAGACTAAACAGTATTAAAAAAAAGAAAAAAAGATGTTTTAACCCAATGAAATGTGTGCCTACAGGAATAGTTAGGTTTCTCTTTGGACCTAAAAAGACCTTGGACAAAATTCTTCTGGCTAGATTTCTACCAGGTTTCTATCTCCTTTTCCATCCAATTCCTAGGCTTCCTACCTAATCCAACCCTGACAGTGAACACTTCATTCTAATCTTGGCTGCTCAACTAAACTGTGTGGCTTGGGGCAAGTCAGTTAGAATTTCCGCCACTTTTTCACCCATCTGTAGCACAAGGATTAGACACTGACCTGTCTCAGGAGAGGGTGTGAATTAACTCCCTTACTTAGTGGCTTCTGTGCTCTGCATGCACCAAATTGCATAAGAATGCCAACCATTAGTGGTCTGAACACAGCTTTGCTTCTAAAGAACAAGCTACACTCTTGGCCAAGAGCTGACAACTGGACATTGCAAACTTTACACAGAAGCATTATTTCCAGTATTTTCCCCAACCTTGAGTAAACTGCTCATTAGGGGTGGAAATTGTTTCTAGCCAGTTCTATGAACCCTGCAATGCTTAGTCAATGTCAGATAACTGATCCTTCCTGAGTCTACTGTTCAGTGAATGAGGAAGCAGAATGGTACAACTTTGACAGGGAGGAAATTTCTGAGCAGTGATTTGCATTAAAAGCAAATAATGTATGCTTTGTTCAAGGCAAGAGTTACAGAAATAGAATCTATACCTTTAAATTATCCAATGACAAAGACAGGCACTTTTTTTTTCATATGGAGGAACAGGTCATCCATTGACAATTTGTCTTGGGTTTCATTTAAGAAATTCTAAAAATGTATTGCTTATTACCATAGGTAAAGGGAAGTCAAACTTATGACCTAGAAAAGCGATATAAAACAACTGTTAAAAAACAATGGTTTTAAAAAATTGATTAAATCTTCAATTGAAGAAAATATAGAAAAAAAAACTCTATAAATGGATTGAACCTATTGTGTATTTTGATAAGATGCCTATGCTTCTATCACTGAACAAACTACACACGCCTATGCTTCTATCACTGAACAAACTACACACTACCCTGAAAATACCATTATATTAATTTATATTTTTAAAAAATGCTTTTTTGAGTTGCAACTACTGTGATATAAATTTTGGAGGGGAAAGTTAGTTTGAGAAAGGCATGGAGAAGTATGCTGAGATTTAACAGTCTACTCCTGGGAACAAAAGGGAGGCTGTCCTTTGGTAGCTGTGCCACCAATGCCGATTTTCACAGGGTCAGGGTCTCAGCCCCCAAGATGCCTTGGGCTGGGGCTGTGCATTCTGAGGGCAGAGCTCAGGTTCTAGGCCAGGGAAGTCGGGGGAGGGAGATACTTTACCTTACTCTTCCTTAGATCTCTCAGGCAGGATTCTAGAAGGGCCAGGTTGCTTTGCAAGTGTACTCACTAGACAGACAAGCACACCAAAGCGGAAGCATACACAGATTCAGGGGTAAGTGTGCCTAGGCCTTTTGAACCAGGGGGGAGCAAGAGAAAGTATTTAATTCCCTTTTGTAACAGTTTCAAGTGATCTTTAGTTTAGCGTGGAATGAAGGCAACCTTTAAAAACAGCCTGCTTTCTGCCTGAAAAAAAAAAAATGGTACCAGATCAAGGTAGGTTTTTGAGACAAAAGAATCCTTCTGAGTTCAGCAAGGTAGTCGCTGTGTAGAACTAGCTTATTTGGGGAGTATCATAACTCAGAAGTGGCAAAAGTGTTTTCCTTTTAATTCTAAAGAACAAAGACATGATTCTGTTTCAAGATAAGACATACCTTGGCTTTTCCCAGGGTTTACTAGAATATATATATATATAATATATATTGTATATATATATAATTTTTAGATAAAAGCTAAGTTTATTCCTAAATGATGCTCCATTTGGGTTATGAAAGGCTTAGTTTTTATTAGCTTTTTTCTATTAGATTTGACACATAACTGTGCACATGGGTGTTAGCTGGGGTCAGACTGGTTTGGGGGAATTGTGTACTTGTCTGGATCATTGCTACAGATACAGTAGAGACACATTTCATATTCAATCCATCAAAGATAACCGGGCTACCTTATCTGATGGATTTATCTTTGCTTATGTTGTATGAATATGGAAAGGAATTAAATGTGTGTTTACAGTTTGATAAACATTCAACATAAATTATGCATTTTAATTTCATTTATTAGTTGGGGACTATGGAAAGCAGGAATTTCACTGCATACAAACTGCCATTCAGATCGAAGGATTAGCAGTTTCCTGAAAAGGTGCACTAACTGTAAGAACAAAATCCATTTCTGTCTTCAAGTAGTCACTACGTGGTATTCAGAGTTTTCAAAAAGGCAATAGTAGAGTACAGCTCATGCCAGTGGCTACACAGCTTGTTGATGACACTTCCAATGGATCCAATGTTGTCATCAAGAATAAATCTAGTGCTGATAAACCTCCTAACATTTGACAACTTTTACGAATGTTGTAGTCACCACCGTAATATTTAAGAACTTGGACTGGTCTTTTAGCATTAGCATGCGAAGCCATCCTCATGATATTATCTTACCATATAATGACTCCGAAAATCTTACAGAGATTAATGGTGATAACATAATTCCAGAAAGTCGCCACTCTATATGTAGAAATATATTGGCAATAAAAATCAGCCACTGTGTGCCTTTCCCCAGTTGGGGATCTCTCACTTTTCTTTGATTTTTAAAGCTTCAGATCAATAACTGGAGTGACATTATTAACAGTTCCCTCAACACCTTGGCCAGCGCTAATATTAAATCCATTACACCTTCTGTTTGACATTTGCAGTACAGCAGAAAGTGCTGTAGATACAGTCACGTTGTCTGGGGACTGGGGTTGGATGTGGGGTTAGTAAGATGGTTTCCCTTGCCTGACTTCTAAATTCAGTTCATTGATAGGAAATTTGAACCAATGAAAAAAAAAATCAAACCAGTAAAAATAAATTTTAAAACCCCCAAAACCTTATACTAGGTGGTAAATAATTCATCCATCAAAGTATGAGTGCATCTCTTATCCAAGCAGTGTTTGAAAGAAAATATTGACCTGATCCTCAGATACAGTTTTACATTTTTATTGTTATTCCTAAACATTTGTACCTCTTATTATATCTCTTATTATAAAAACCATCTAATGAATTCAGAGGAATTGAATTCCTGTTCCTGTAAAATCAGGAGCTGATCAAATTTACCACAGCATAGAGACATAAGTAGAAAATGCAGATAATTTCCATTCAGGCAAATACTCGACTGCTTCAATTTTGCTTGCTTTTAAAATATTCAGGACATAGAGAGGGCATACTGGCATAAAGATCACACTACCACAATGATTATCTTAACCTGATTAAACAGGCTAGATTCTGCCTAAAACTTTAAACAAGACACTCTAACTTCTATTTTAGACAACCACTGAGTTAAGTATGCTGCTGGAGTTCTTCTTCACCCAAAATACCAGCTCATATATTTTGCTAACTTGTCTAAATCCTGGTGTAGTATCGATTTCTCCATGAGTTGGCATCCATTCAATAAGCTACAAGAACCCCTTGTCCTGGCTCAGTTCACTCCAAAGGACCCTGGTTTGTTACTCATGACAGAGGTCCCACAGCTAAAAGCTGATTGTTGGCTAGTGGGAAACAAACCACTGGAGGCAGAAAAGGGGATTTCATCTTAGAGAGAGAAACATGACAGGAAAGATGCCCATGATGGTATATGAAAAAGAGCAGGTTATTATTTTAATAACTTATATATATATGCATATATACACACACACATATGAAACCACTACATATCCATATATATATATAGAGGCACAGCAACAAGGTCTAGAAGGATATGAAATGCATACATATGAACAGTGATTATTTCTGATTGTGGGATGTTAGTTGGCCTTTATTCTGTTTTCTGTAGTCTCTGAATATTTCACAATGAGCATGAATCAATTTTATAACTGGAAAAAAATAAATCTCTTTTATTAAGAAGAAGAAAAGAATCTCCCAAATTTTATGACCTAACCTAAAGATTATTATTCTTTGCCTTCAAAATAGGGAGCTGTTTAAAGTTACTTCTGTATTTCTTGAAAGAGTGGCTTTTCTGTTTATTAAGCATTTAAAAGATATGGCACTGTAATCTATTAAAGGAAGAGGATAGCACTCATAATCCCAAGATTGCAGAATCATTAAGAGTAATGAAAAGATGCAAGCAGATCTATGAAAGGAAAATGACCCATCTATATGCCATGTTCCAGAGGCTGTGTATTCCCATGTTGCGGAAGCCTGAAAGAAAAGAAAAATGCCTGCCCGCAGGACAGAGAAGAACACTCTCTTCCAACATGTGCAGATCCACTTCTAAATAGGCAACCTTGAACTTGATAGCTTTTAAAAACAAGGCCATGCATTTATTTTTCTTATGCCTGCCTTAAGATTCCTCTGAAAGAAATATCATGTTTACTCACCTATTAATACATGTGCATACGTATAAAATGTTTATTTGCGTTTGCTGTCCAGTCAACAGATTTTTTATTTTTCATTATCTTGAGACTGGTTCAGGACAAGACAATCACAGGGCTGGCAGTTCAAAGAAATAGAATTCCTACTGTGGCATAGTATCACTGCCTCTTAGCTGGTTTAGTCACTTATTTCCTTTTATTATAATGCCAAATGTTATTTAGATTTCAGTCATTTAGTAATGCTACACTGAACACATCAAGGCTTCTGAAAAATTCTACACCTACTAGTCCCTTTATTTTCATAACAACCACACACTGATATCCCTTTTCTATCCAAATTACACCACTATTTTAAAAAGAATCTGTCTTTTATCTGAGTTTAAAAGATTATAATGCAACAAAAAACAGTCTTCAAAAACGTTCCTTCGTGTTATTAAGAATTAGGAAATCTTGTTAAAATTCTTTTAGCCTTTGAGAAACATAAGCAGCTTTGGGATGTAGTGCCTGGCATGAACTTTTAAAGTAATTCCCTTAGAGCCATCATCTGCATTAGTGAAGATATTTGGTTAAAGGTAGCACCCTATGCTGCTTTTCAGTATTTGAGCAGTCAATCTAATTGCTTTTTTTAAGCCAAAGATCGAAAATAACCAAGACTACAGACTTTTACTGCAAAGAGAGCTTAATACTCTCTAATGGTGAGAGAGACACTCACTATCAAGGAGGAGAAACCCCTCTTAAATGACTGTAGCTAATGAGCCCAAGTTGTTAAGGAATGTAGAGAGAAGTGTTTTCAATTTCACTAGTTAGGATGGCTACAGGAAGACTGGGAAGGCAGGGGAAAGAAACCTACCTAAATTTAGGGTACTTTTCAATGTTAAATTACAGAGTAACTTTAAACACAAGTACCATGGTAATCATTGAAGGGGCTATGCATTCCCTAATATCTGGAATTAAAGGATTCTAAATGAGAACTGAGTTCTAACAGTGTACATAGAGCTGTTTTATACATGCTAGTGCTTTTATTAGAGTTCTGGTAGTAATTCTTAAACTAGTTTGACTTTGACTCTAGCTTAGGCTGGCATCCTAGCAGAACTGGTTTATGGGTTCTGGATTTTTTTCCCTTCAGATCAAAATCCTTTCCAAGTGACAATACACCCTCCAGATGTTTGGGGAGATATCAATCTCAATATGAATCAATGGTGTGATCTGGCTGCCAAGAGGACCTAATTCAAACTCTGCTGAACAGAAGTAGAGTAACCTATACTGTGAAAGGTGACAATTCCCCTGGTCTGTACCAGTCAGAATACTTTAGAGAGCTATGTTCAGTTCTCAGAATCATATTTTTAGAATGTGACCAACAAACTGAAGCACAGTCAGAGGAGGGTGTCTAGGGTGGTTAGGGGCTTAGAAACATGTTATTAAATGTTTGTGGAATTAGGGCTGTCTGGCCTGAAAAAGAGAAGGCTGAGGGGAAGAGGGATGGATGATTTGAATGGGCTGATTTCACACATTTGATGACGGGGATGAAGGAGTAAATCTGCAAAGTGGTCCCAGAAGGCAGACCTCAGGTCAGTGGGGAGGAGTCACAGCAAAGCAGGTTTTGGCTCTGTATCGGGAATCACTATTAGAACTGCTCAGCAGTGGAATGGGAAGACTTGTAAGTTAGAGTTGCTGTAGAGGGGTGGCTTGCCTTGGTGCTGGAGATTGGCTCAAAGACCATGAAGATCCTTCTAGATTTGAGAGTCTGTGATTCAAGGAAACAAAATCCAATTTCCCTGGGGGCGGTGGGGTTGAATGGGACCTCATATTTTTTGAATGTAATATTTAAAAAAAAAAAGAATTAAAAAAAAAAATCCAATTTCCCAAGGCCTTACTTTACAGTAAGACTTATAAACTTAAATACTTGCACACTGTTTTTAAGAGTCATGAGCAACCCATTTATCCCAATATAACTCTAGAATTAAAAATGAATAAATAATTTTCCTGTGCCACTTCTCAAGTATACCCAGCTATGAATATTCTAATGACAAAAATGCAGTTCCAATGATCTCAATGATATACCAATTTGGTAAAGTAAGTGAGCTATGGCATAAGAATATATGACTTTCCCCCCTGAACAATGTTACTTTTATTTTTAAAGGGTAAATGTAGTCTTAAATATTCTCCTTTCTCATGTGTGGGGCTCACTGGAGAACGATACTGATGCTATAAAATAACACTATGGGATAGGGCCCAAGACGCTGCAGTTAACTACAATGAGGAAATGTGGATTGGTTTTAGATGGAATGAAAATATTTCCGGAAGAGACAAATCTATTTTTTCCCTTCTGTGTGAGCAGACATATTGTGATCATTTCTAAGCAGGCTCAAGTATTTTGCAGTTATTTTAATATTAATCTTAATAAATGTTTTCTCCTTTTCTTTCTAATAAAATGCTTTTGTGTTGCGACTGTTTTAAAACAGCAGATCAAGTAAAGTACAAACATCTTTAGAGAGTGCAAAAATAATTTCCCAAGTAAGCAAATAAAACTTTGCACTTCAAATCAGGCCTTGATTCATTAAAAATCTTAAACTTCTCATGAGAAAAATTAACATTTAAACCACTGCTGCTTGGCCAAGCACTCCACCACACAAGAATATGAAATATCTCCTCTAAAAAAGTACAAAAAGGACAAAACCACAAATGTGGAACTTCAATTAATTTAAAGCCCCAATCAGCAAAGAATAAATCCTTCGCAGATCTAATTACCAGCGCTCTCGGAAGACCCAGGCCGACCAGCCAATCTTCCCCGTGTTTGAACAGCTTGATGAACTAGGGGACTGATGGATATCAAGTCATTTTGTTTAATTTATAAATGGATTTTCCCCTAATACTTAAATTATCATCAGTACAACACAATGAAAATGGGAACATTCTGAATGCAAAGTCTATAAGAGTCCTGGAAGGAATCCCAATGAGGAATGTCACCTCTGTTCATTCCTCTATACAATTGATCTAATTAAATACTAAGGGTGGAAAGGCAGTTTAAAATGTAGCCATTTCTGTTTTCTTTTTAGCCTGAATTTATCTGTTCACATCTTTCAAGTACCTTCTGATGCTTAAAAAAAAAAAAAAGCCCAGGATTGCTGCCAGTCCCCTATACATATAATCGTCCACAAGCTAATATTCAAAAAGCTTCTGTCATAGATTTAGCTGAATAATAAGTAAATGCATTATATTTAGCCATTGTAACAATACAAGGAAGAGGGCGTTCCAAATCTGAACCTTTTCCCTCCAGGAATTTGAAGGAGAAACTAAAGGAACTTGTACCTTCTAACATGTATTGTTCAGCTGAAATTAGATCTCTGGATTACTTTTATTAAAACGTCTGTTTTCAAATTTCTTCCTTATTTAATTACTGCATGGGCCTGAAAACTGCATGGAATTGTTAAACACCGCTAGACCTATTTATAGTTTCTTCAGCTGGCAACTTGAGCGCAATCAGTTAGCAAAGAGCCTGCCCAGCAACCCACAGTTTGGGATCGCAATTCCCACCTGGCTCTGGGGTTTCCGACTGAGAGGAGGAAGATGCTGAGCTGGCTCCATCCTCAGCAGTGCCCTGTGAGAGGAGACCCCGCCCAGGCGGGAGCTTCATGCCCAGCTGCTCTGCCATCTCCACGTGGTCCCCCGGGTGGACATAGTCAAAGACACTGCTTCCTGTCAGCTCCACCTAGAGGGGGAAGAGAAAGGGTAGGAAAGAAAGGTGTCACAGGCTTTTCCATTTTCAAATCTAGCACCACTAGATTCTGGCTCACATTCTAAGCAGAAAAGGAAATGTATTCTGGCCCCAGAAAAAATTCTGCTTCTTAGTTTCCTCCTCAACTACATACAGATTCTTGGACTTGAAAGGATACAATCCCCTCCACCCCACCGCACACGTATTTATTTAGCAATCGTTTAGCCTGTTTCTTCTCATATACTGTTGTTCGCATAAAGCCAAAGCATTCTGTGAAATGTGCACAAGACTGCCTCGCATTCAGCTGTTTTAGCCGCGCATCATCAAATACTTGCATGTTTGGTGTCAAGCGAATGATTGACTGAATTCTACAGTTTTCTTATTGAGAAGTTTGGGCTTTGCATAGAAACAGCCAGGGATATCAGCAGAGAATTGTCTTTAAAGTATACAGATTTCCAATATGCATTCTTATACTTATCAGCTTATTTTTATGTAAATTTAAATGTAAGAATTGCTGCTTATGATCATTGGCAAAGGCATAATGTTTTCATTAAATATTACTCATTAGCTCTGTAATCACAGGGAGAATTTTCCATGCAAAAAAGGTCAACTGGGGTCTGAAGCAACCATTTTTTTTTCTGCTGGTATCAGCTTGTTTTGCCTTCAATCTAATAAAATAGATGGTACAAACCTCCTTGAGGGCTTTTCAAAAAATGTTTTATTTTGTGTATTCTTTGTATTAGGCTGACTCTTAAGGTAGAGAATGAACATCAATGTCAGAAAAGTGTCAGCTTGAAATGGAGGCACTGCCCATTTCGGTGCTGTCAGGCAGGACCCCAGACGGGTCTGGGGGGGCATAAGTAGTAAGGATTGGTCTTACCCCTGTACTCTTCTGATGCTACAACTCTTACCTCATTTCAAGAACAGCAATAATGCTTCTAAAGTAATGTATATGGGTTACAGATACTATAGGTACAGTAAGAGATGTGTCAGCATCAGGACAAGGAAAGCTTTTTCCCAGGGCACTAACGGGTTTCCTGGTCCCCAGGAGTTTAATGGTCTCAGGCCAGCTATGTTGCACCCTGGCTGCTGCAAGAGTGTCATGTTTTTACAAGCTGCTTGGTGAATATTTACCTAGAACCCCTTCCTACCTCATTTCCCTTTCCTATGCTCTTGCCAGCATCCCTCCAAGTTCCACCCAAGTGCCCACACTCTTCTTTCTGCCAAGGAGGCATTCTGGCGGTGGGTGAACTGTCACAGAGCATGTAATACCCATATTGATTATTATCCCCAGAACCCCAAGTGCTGCTAAAATGATCACACCTCCTCCCAGGCACCATTTTATTAAAATCTTAACATGCTACACATCTTCAACATCTATCAATTAAACAGAAGCATAGTCAGAAAAATGGGAGGCTGTATTCAGTTTAGTTAATAGCTGTTCCTGAAAAAGGCTTGCATAACTTTTATGGAAAATGAGCTACTTACGTTTTGCTATTAAATTACACCGTCCTTCTGTATTACCCGACTACTGACTATCATTTTACAATAACTATTTCCTCCATTTGGTATTGTTACAGAGCGTAAATCAGGATTCATAAATGATCAGTTCCTATCCTCTGGGAGGGAGGGATTACATGTAAATAATCCTTTTAATGTGTGCCTTGCCTCTAAGCATTTCACACAGCAATAAGTGGGTAAACTGACTTTGAGCAATTAAGAAATTAAATGAAACTAATAAAATGTGTATTTTAATATTTCTTGATGGTTATTTTGTTTGGGGATTAGTGAATATGAAGAAGTCACTCTCATTTTGCATGGAGTCCAATTGCAGTACTTTAATAAACTATTTCTGTCATTTTTCTTGTACTTTTTTTTTTTTTTTTTACTTAATACCGCAATGTGCCTTTTGGCACACACACCACAGATTGTGCTAAGATGACCACACAAGTGGGAGATATAATAGATTTTTTAGAGATGCTAGTCACTGAATATTCATGTAAGCCAGGCTTATGGAGAGGATGAGTAGGTCACTATCTCCACAACCTAATTTGCTTGGACGCACAGGTAATTCCTTTCTGTAAAATAACATCCCAAGTACCACACATCTAGAGCAAGACTGAGTCACAAAGCACCACAGCACAGTATGGCACGGGGAGGGCTTTCTTCACCAGTGGGCTCATGGGATCCCTGGTCAAGATACCTCAAAGTGTAATACTGGATGGTGAGGTTGGCACTGAAAATTAAACACTAATATAATTTTCATATATGTACTGTAGGGGAAAGCACAAACTCTTTGGAGTCACAACCTAAGTGTGAAATCATTTACCTAACTGTTCAGTGGTAGAAGTAGGGCTGTAAGCCCAAGTGACTAACCTCAGTCCACTGCTTTTCTCACTAAACCTTTGTGTTTCTCTCTCTTTTAAACATGAAGACTGAGTAGGTAAGACAGACTAGAACTCATATTTCCTGTCACCAAATTCTGTGCATCAAAATAGACTACAGAAACCAAGACTGGAAATGCTTTATTTGATGAGCAGACGTTACTTCATGTTAGCTTCAAGTGGGAAAAATAAATAGAGCTCTAAACCAGTATTGCTATAGTTAATTAGGTACTTTTAATGTTCAGTTACCATCTCTTCCAAAACTTTTGCCCTCTGAGAACTAAGCCTAGTGTCTTATATACCGTAGGTCTATCATAAGTGTGTGTGGGTTGAGTAATTTAATAAATAGGTGTATAAGCCTGAAAAAAATTGCTTTATTTGTGCTTGATTCTGACAAGAGTAGGTAGGTTCTTTTTTATTGTTAATATTTAGGGTATTAATATTATAGCATTATTTACTCTGTAAATGAGTTTCCAATGTAGCACCCATAATATATCCATTTCCAAGTACTTGCCATATGCATTAAGTCCTATACTTTCTGTGGACCACAATTGATCTTAACTTAAGATAGAATTATATAAATGCCAGAAAAGGGCAAGTTATTGGGGAAATCTTTTAGAGGAAAGTGGCCATCTTTCAGAGCAGGTGGTTTTCCAGTCTTGGACAATACTGAGTTTAGTTGGTTGGTTTCTAACTTCCATACCCCCATGTTCTCATTATCTGAATTCTAACATAGTTCCATAAAAAATGATTTTTCTTAACTATCCCTTCAAATCACGCAGAAATTTATAGAAATTTCACTTTTCATTGGTTATTGGTTCTATCTTCAATTCTTAATTATGATCTACATAATGGAAAGGTATAGCTTTTTTCCCTAGTAGTGTGTTTTTCTCATTCATGCAAATTGCATTCTAAGGCAAATGTGAGAACCTCTTCATTACTTTATTGGTAGTAAAAACCATGTTCTGTTAATTAAATCTAGAAAACAAACCCATGGGACTTTGAATCATTTCTCTGGCACAAAAAGGATAAAGTAAGCATGACTGTTTTCAACCTTGTCCACTCAGTCTAACTTTACTCCCATGATGACTCTACAGAAAAAATTTCTTAAATTTCTTATCTCCTTATCTCTCCCCACCCTACATTCCCATAGAGTCTTCCAGGATAAACTATGGGCATCAGTGCCTTCCCAAATAGCCTGTAGTCAAGGTAAACCACACAGCCTTCTTCAAATTTACTTCACATTCTGTTAGCTTGCATGTAATTTGCAAACTAGACACAGATGATTTGGTATCTCTGAAGCTTCCTGGGGAAAAATGTAAATATATTATACAGTGGTTTGAGTTGGCTTTTCCATGTCAGGTCATTGTACCCTGCTGGTAGATAGGATGGGGGACTAATTTGTCTTTTCATACATCAAGCAAGCATGTCAATAGCCCTTGCTTGGATCCCTGGGGTGAGCAATACTTTTTAACTACAGCAATGTACTAACAGTGCAACTCATTTAATGCAGTGCTCCTTTGATTGAAAGGGTTTGGTACAAATTAGGAAACAGGCAGCAACAGTGTAAGTCATCTCCATATTGGGAAGACTTAAGAGGACACTTTTCTAAAGAAAGATGAAAATATCTGTTAAAAATATATTTCTCTCTAAACATATTTCAGTCTTAGGAATAATACGAAGTTTATTTTACCACATTAAAAGGGCCATTCACAGCTGACCATTTAAGGTAGAATTTTATAAATCTTTTGTAAGACGTTGGTTTTTAAAATTTCTTGAGAGTACTGCAATTACTGAGAGGACTGAAGATGCTCTGAGTTAAACACTTTCATAGGGGTCCTCTTGCAACCAGACCCGTTCCCAAGGGAGATGCCAGCAATATTTCGATAGGGGTGCACCTAAGAGAGGATTATGTTGGTGGCAAGTGGCTTGGTAACCTAGTTCCCAGATAAGGCTTTCAGATCTGTTGGTACAGACCTTGGCATCCTGGTTAGAAAACTGTGACCTAGGATAAGACTGAAATTCTATTTCACCATGGCAAGGTAGGATTTGTAGTTTTTCGTGTTTTTTTTTTTTTGGGGGGGGGTCACATTTATATTATTGAAGGATAATAAAGTGATAAAAGAATAAAATATAAGATGTGATAGCTTGATTAGTATTGGTTTTCTTTGGGTTTACTGGTATCTTAATGCCATCTTCATAACTTCCTATATATTGCAGAACGCTCTTGAATATTTATGAAGTGTTTTGACAGAAACTTGATGTTCTTTACTGCTCTGTCTCATTCTATGTATTTGCTGACTTATCTGAAAAAAAAAAACGCATAAAAGCATTGGGTCTGTTACAGAAATATGTGTATAAGTTAGTAGAAGAAGAAGAAAGGTTCTATATCAAAATGATGAGGAAGAATGAAAAATTCTTCCAATCTCATCAAATCAGAAAACGAATCCACTCTCTTCTTAAAGATATGTTAACAGAGCTTTTCCTTAGAAGAATTTGAGCTAAAGGATACCACATTATGCACTTATTTTATCCTCAGAAATAAACATTTCTACTCCTATGAGAATCAGTGAGGCCAAGTGCTTTTTAAATTTTTATTTATTTATTTTTTGTATACTTTTCTACAACCCCTGGAGTGCCCAACTTGAGGCTTTGCAACTAACAACATCCGAAGAGAATACTGCATAACTGGTCCTGAACTTTGATTAAGAAGTGCCATATCGGGAAACAGACTTTGGCCCAGTGGTTAGGGCGTCCGTCTACCATATGGGAGGTCCGGGGTTCAAACCCCGGGCCTCCTTGACCCGTGTGGAGCTGGCCATGTGCAGCGCTGATGCGTGCAAGGAGTGCCGTGCCACGCAAGGGTGTCCCCCGCGTAAGGGAGCCCCACGCGCAAGGAGTGCGCCCCGTAAGGAGAGCCGCCCAGCGTGAAAAGAAAGAGCAGCCTGCCCAGGAATGGCGCCGCCCACACTTCCCGTGCTGCTGAGCCGTCTGACAACAACAGAAGCGGACAAAGAAACAAGACGCAGCAAATAGACACCAAGAACAGACAACCAGGGGAGGGGGGGAAAATAAATAAATAAATAAATAAATTAAAAAAAAAAAAAAAAAAAAAAAAGAAGTGCCATAATTCCAGCGGATTTCCTAGTTCTCAGACAGGAAGAGGCAGGCTATTGGAAAACTAGAAGGAAAGAGGGAAATAAAGAACTAATTGCAGATACTGATTCAGACTTGGGCAGAGTTACTTGGAACGATGTGCCTACCTTTATGACTAATATCATTCTCAGTGGTTGAATTGATCAAGCAATAATCAATACTCACTGTGAAAAAGTCAGAAGTGTTAGGTGTTCATTCCAGAGACTCGGATTCCCACTAAATATCACTGAGTAAAATTTAAATGCTCTCAGAAAACAGTCTGTGTAGTAAACAGATGCAAGAACCTTTTGAGCTTTCTCCCTTATTTTTATGTTCAAGAAATAAAATGTATGCTGAATTTCTTTTTTTTTTCTTCTTGTAACCATGGTTTAGGTATTTCTCCATCACCCCACATTATGGAAGCATTGATTTTACAATAGTTTTGATATTTTTGATATCCTTTTCTTTTCATTAAGAGACAGTGTTGGGAGAGGATGTGGCTCAAGCAGTTGAGAGCCTGCTTTCCACAAAAGTCCTGAGTTCAGCTCTGGTTCCTCCTAAAAAGAAACAAAAAAACCCCAAACAACAAGCAAACAAACAAATGAAAAAAACCAACTCAAGGGAGTCGATGCGGCTCAGTGGTTGAGCACCTGCTTTGCATGTACAAGGTCTGGGTTCAATTCCTGGTACCTCATTAAAAAAAAAAAGAAAATGGTTAAAAGAACCCACATACTGCCTCAATATTGAGAGGACATTACATCATAGGAATGAGCCCAGGGATCTGTGTACATGACTAAATCAAGAAATTTTAAAACCTTGTTTTACAAGGTTCCTCTAGTTTTGAAGTTTTAAAGTGTCTCAAGGGCAGGAAAGGCCAACTTTTTAGTATTTATCATGGTGCTAGAAAGGAAAAAAAAAGGATACATTTGTAGGTTACATCATAGTAAAACAAAGTAAAAAGTGAAATGATGCCAAGAAAGAAGCATTAACAATCTTAAAAGTAACTGAAGTCAATGTCCCTTCTCTGAAGATCAAATGAATAATGATGTTACTTTCAAAGTTTCTTCATTACCTTGGTTCTGAGGAGACCAATCAACATAAATACTTAATATTGGCATACTTAATCCATTATCCTCAATTTTTACATGGTTCACTATCTGTCATTTAAATCTGGATATACAGGGAGAAGCATGTTCTGCATAGCCAGACTTCAGAATTTATATCTTAATTTTTGTTTAATTGTTTTTGTTATTTTCAAAGTGAATTCTGTCCTTTTCCCTTTGTCATGCAAACAAGAAAAAGTAGAAAATACTTGTAAGTTAAGCTTGAAATTTAAGTGTTACCCTGATTCCAAACAGCCCTTGTTTTGACGGTCCTTTTTTAGAAGAAAGATAACTGAATAAGGAAAAAGGTAACATTCATGGGGCTGACTTTTCCATTTGATTTTTTGAAGGTTATTCAGGGTGACTTATTTTATTCTAGTCACAGTTAAATAATATGGTTTATATGACTAAAACTGGTTATGCTTAGTGCACACAGATAATATATAATAAAATGCACATAAATAATAAATCATTAATCTTTCTTGATTGATTTTCAATGGCCTGCTCTATGATGGAAGGCCAGCTACATCTGTCCTCACCAAGTGCTAAGTCACAATGTTTAATGCTGTTGAAAGAAAAACAAAGAATAGCAAAACCAGAAATGTTTAACGGAGATAAGTAAGAAAAAGCAAAATAAAAGGAGGCTCTTGCTCAACTGATGTTTCGTTTCTCAGATTGGAGCATTATATCAATGCTACATTTCAAACAACTGACTCCCTTCTTCCATGTCCCAGTGAGGGGTCTCGAAAAATCTCATTCAAGAAAGTCAGAAAATGTGCACTTCAGCCATTGTAGAAAGTGGGTGGTAAGTGCATGTCAAGATATTAATCTGGGGTTAATAATCCAATGGGAAGAATAAAGAGGAATAAAATTGCGTAATGATCAATTACGGATCCTTCTAGAACCTTTCCTTTAATACGGTTAAGCACATTGTGGGAACTTCCTGAAAGCATGTGGGCACCATGTTCATAATGTGTAATTTGTTTTTAGTGAATTACAATAAGAAAAAGACCTACTATATTGATATTTTATTTTGGCTGTTGTGACTACCAACTGAGGTAGTGTTCGAGGTTATTTTCTACGAAGCAAGTCAATACCTTGAGCACTTTCTAGGTGCTATTTTAAAGGAACAAGTTAGATTCACAACTGCTTAATAACAGACTGTGAGTTAGTCTTGTTAGAATAGGGAATGTAAATAGAACTGGCAAGTAGAGAAAATGGATCAAAATAAATGAGTCATTCCAGAGGCTAAAAGCAGTGCTATGTTTCTTAAAGATACCTAGGGGGAGGTGGCGAGTGTTAAAGGAAACCCGTTTGAGAATTCTATATTGTGTCTTACCAGAAAAATGCTCTAATCACACATATATCATTTGGCATTTTATTTCAAGGCTTCAGGCACCCCTTGTTTATTCATACTATGTCTAGTACTATAGACACAGGAGGCTACTGAGTACTTAAGTGTGGCTAGTCTGAATTGGAATATGCTATGTCAACTACAATGGATTTCAAAGACAGTAGAGAAATTAGAAGAATGAAAAAGTATATTACTAAGTTTTTTAAATAATGATTACATGTTAAATAATATTTTGGATTAGATAAAATATAATATGAAATTAATTTCATGTTTCTTTTTACTTTTTAAAATTTGGTTATCAGAAAAATTTAAATTACGTGGCTTACAATATATATCTATTGGACAGTGCTGCTTTAGAACTAAAGAATTCCTAGAGTGGAGGAACATGAAGTATGAGAATGATATGAAGATCATAATACAGGGTCAAAGTGCAAGAGAATGAAACACAATGGAGTTTGAGCAATGTCTTTAGAAGAAAAGGAATAAACCTCTAGATTGAATCAATGAGTCAATCAAATACTTATTTGTCATCTGTTTTCTACAAAATACTGTATTTGGGATTACAGGGATTAAAAGAAGCATTGAACTCAGCACTTGCTCTCAAGGAGCTTCCAGTCCTCTTTGGGGAAATAAGACAAGCACATGCAATATTAAATAATATGGCAATTATAAATAATAGCACAATATAGTACATGATTAATTTGCCATATTAGTGGTATGTATCAGTACTCTCAAATTTCTCAAGATCCTGTGGAGATTTCTTTAAAAAGCAGATTCATAGGTTCCAGAGATTCTGGCTCCATAGCTCTGGGATAGGGCCTGGGAGTCTGCATTTTTAAAAAGCTCCAGGCAGCTGATGATAATGCTAGTCCACCACCCACACTTTGGATAGCACTGGCATGAATGAGTACAGGGGAGGTCATGAACTGAAAAGTGGTCTGGGACAGCAACTTCCATGCTGGCACCATGCAGAGAACAGAATGAAAAAGAGAGGTGACTTTGAGGAAACATGGGAGGACTTCAAGACACAGTGGGGTCGTCAGTACCCTTGAGCTTATAAAGGCAGGGGTGGTGTGCTACATTGTTGTTGGGTTAAGCCTAGGATATTGGGGAAGCAGAAGTTAGAGGCTCAATAAACACTAAGTGATTGATTTTGACCTTAAGGAGATGCATCAATGCAGTGTTCATTAACAACTCCCCCTTCCCCCGCCTTAAAAAACTGAAGAACTGCTCCAATTAATCATAGGAAATGTCATATCTTGTTTTTCTTTGCAGGACTGTACCTCAAAGACAACTGTCTCGTGTAGTCCTAGGCTGAATAATTGTCACACTTTGAACTAACTTCTTGTCCCTCTTATGTAAACCCTGGATCTAAGATTCTCATTTCATTTGTTCCTGTATCTGATACAGTCAAAAGGGCTGTTAATGATTGGTGGGGTTTTCCCCAATGGAGGATCATAAAACCTATGTACCTTCTGTTTTACTTTGCAATTTTTAATCTAGCTCCTTCCTTTTCCAAAGAGACTTTAGTAAGTTTATTGTCTCTCTACCTGACCATGAGTCTTTCAATAGTAGGGTTATCCAACTTCTCCTCCCAAAACAGGCAAAAGAGCTCAAGATAAGGAACAGCTGGCTAATATTCATTGATTCAAAGTGTTTGACTAGTATCCCAACAAGAAATACCTGGCTATTCCCACATTTCTGTGTTATCTGAAGATGGTGATAAGGCTCAGTAACTGAAAGACTCTTTCTAAGTTTTGTTCCAGATTCTAAACCAACAGCCAGCTACCATACACACTGCTGCCATAAGAGAACCACTGGTACATTGGAAATTAGCCAGCAAATTACTTGCAATGTTGTGCGTTACTGATTTTAACTAAATTTACCAATCCATCTCACAAGTTTCACATGTAGTTATCAAAACCTTCAGGATTTACCATAACTCATCAGTTTTCCTTCAAAATGCAATGGAAGAGTAAAAAAAATATATATACTTTGGTTGAGAAAGGTTGGGAGTAGGTGGGAAGAGAGGGGTGAAAACTTATCAAAAGTAAAATTGGATTAAGAGTCAATCAAAATCCAACTGTGAATTTATCATTTCAATGAATTTCAATGAATGGTTTAAAATCTGTTTGAAATCTATTTGAAAATGAATATGTAATAATATAGACATATCTCCTTTTCAAAGCCAGTATTGTCAGATGTATTCTGAGCATTATAATTCATGAACGGAGTAGATGACTATTTGAAAAGTATTAAAATGAGCTGACTTTTCAATACAAGTGTCTTCACAATAAGTTTTTCTATTCTCGGCAATTCAGAAATGTAGACAATTGTGCTAGAAAAATAATATGTATTGTAATATTCATTGTACAGTAGTAGTGTAGTAAGTGGCAATTCTGGACATTACAAGAGACACAAGGATTATTTTCTGTGATTGCACAGAGAATACTTGGATTTCTTGTGAAGCTTTTGCATTGGAAATGAGATTCATCAGTCTGAACAGGGCAGGGTTAGAGCCCTTAGCAACATGCTTATTTTGTAGAAGGTCACTCAATAATAACTTCCTCTGCCCTCCAAGCTTATTAAGACTGACTGGCATATATTAATGAAAACACCTGATTCTCCAACCATAAAACCCAGACAAAGACTTTATTTTAATATTAAGGAAGGAACCCTTAATTAGCAGGGTTTCAAAAATGTCAGCTTCTTCTATTAGCTGTTCTGGTCCATCAAAGCCATAATCCCTACTGTCAAATTTCATCACATGATAGACAGTTTGCTGGCTGTCTTTTTTCTTCTTTTACTGATCATAGTGACTGAAGCTTTTTAATTTTTTTTATTTTGCCATCACGTTTAACAACTCATTGTGCATTTGCCTGTTACACTCTTGATTTTACCACTTTCCAAATCTCTTAGCACATGTCAGTTAAAAAGTGGGAGAACACTGAAGAAACACAAGTATACACACAAATACATATGCATTCTTAGGCATATAATTAAGGACTCTTGGATGACCTGGTTTTGCTTATACTGATTGCCCTCATGAGTTTGTAAATGTGCTGCCCAGAAAACACAGACAAATAAAATAGTCTCATAGATGAGTTCCCATTTTTGATAGTCAGGGAGAAGGGGGCAAATTTTGAGGAAGAATCCAGGATCTTTTAAGATAAACATTTATCACTATTAACTATGAACTTACCTGCCTGTTGCAAGGAATTCATTAGAGTACCTTTGCTTTGCCCTTTAGAATAAAGATAAAATGACTGCACCCAGCAGGACAGAATAAATACATAGTTCTTAAAGTATTTATGTTTTAATCTGATTCAAAATATTTACTGATGATTAAACCCTTTTGTAAATGGAAAATTTCATACTGTCCATACTAAGAGGACTATAAAAATACAAAACAAAATAAAAACAAGGGTGACTCAAGGATTTCATGGGCAACTTTTATGAAGACTCAACTGCACCTTTCCTCATCCATAAAAGGATGTGGGCATCTCAAGGCAACAGTTTTAATGTTTAGAAATAAGTTCACAGGGAAGTGCACTTGGCCCAGTGGATAGGGCATCTGCCTACTACATGGGAGGTCCGCAGTTCAAACACTGGGTCACCTTAACCTGTGTGGAGCTGGCCTATGCACAACGCCGATGTGTGCAAGGAGTGCCAGGCCACGCAGGGGTGTCCCCCGTGTAGGGGAGCCCCACATGCAAGAAGTGCGCCCTGTAAGGAGAGCCGCCCAGTGAGAAAAAAGTGCAGCCTGCCCAGGAATGGCACCGCACACACGGAGAGCTGACACAGCAAGATGATGCAGCAAAAAGAAACACAGATTCCCGTGCCGCTGATAAGGATAGAAACGGTCACAGAAGAACATACAGTGAATGGATACAGAGAGCAGACAACTGGGCAGAGGGGAGAGAAATTAAAAAAAAAAAAAGGAATAAATTCACAAATAAAAGCTGGAGAATGAGCTGATGGAGACTGCTTGGGCCTAGAAGACTTATCTATTAGAGAGTGTTAAATTCATACCCATTCTCTTTAAGTGTGGGATTAGGGACAACCCTGATCAGACAGGAGGTCAGAGAATACAGCCCTGTTTTCTTAACTCACCCACTTGGCATCACTCAAGTAATGGGCAAAGTGCATCCATTCTTATTAGTACTAGGTATTTATTTTTCCTTTAAAATTTTTCCTCTTTAGTTCCAGACCAGAAAGTCTATCCCTCTTGTACTTTTGCATATCCTTATTTAATCTGATCTATTTCTTCCACATGGAATGATCCAATTCCTCTCTGAACTGCAGGAGAGCTGCCCTGGGGGTAGAGTGGGGTGCGGGAGTGGGGTGCTGGGGTGAACTCCAGTGTCTGTGTGAAAAGCTCAGGGCTTTTCCGTTTAATAAAATCCACTTAGTTCCTTTATTCTTGTGAGTTTTCTTGTTTCTACCATTGGCCATCCCTTTGTTTTTCTCAGCATCTACTCTATTACCTCAACAGTCTTACATAAGCAAAGACACAAAACAAAGCCAGATAATCCCAATGTCAAGTCACTAATGAGTCGTTATGACTCTAATGCTAATTTTTTTTCTTCCTTAGATGAAATAGAGCTAGTTGAAGGTACGTTTCCTGGTAACCTATTAGTTGAATTTACAGCCAGCAGTCCCATACTATCTAATGGCTTTGGGTGACTGTCCGCAATTACTATTAAGTCTCTTTTTCTCGCTTTAATTGCATCATTTAGAAATGAAGTCACTATTAGAGGACTGATGAGTTCCTGCCTTTTCTGCTGAACAGTTAAAAACGAACATCCCAGGATAGCTAGACAGACAAGGTATGTTTCTTGGACTAGAGACATTTACTTAGTATTTGGGACAGCCAGGACCAGTTTCATGGCTAATGGAATACACCAATGGGAGCCCTGTTCCAGGGGTTTTCTACTATTTACTTTTACATGCTCTTGGTAGAGAGTACTGGTATGAAGGCAGCCTCTACACATGGACGGCCTGGGATTGAAAGCATTTCCCCTCCCCACCTTGGGCAAGTTTTTTTTACTGTTTCTTCCACTATAAAGGTAATAATGGTACCTACCTTCCCGTTATCAAAATTAAATGAGAGAATGCATCCAAATTGCCAAATAAAGTCTCTGGCAAATAGTGAGTGATCAACGAGTGTAACTGAATATTCACTGAACTGTAAAGTTCCTAAGAGGAGAAGCCATATCTGCTTAATTCACTGCTACAGCCTCTGGTACATAGCAGGTGTTCCATATACAATCATCAGATGAATGGATGAGTGTGTGAATGAGTACATAGTATTACAATTTTACTGAGAAATGAGCTAATTCAGAAGGGTGTGGTGTTTGAGGTTCCAGAATCAAGTGGTGGCTTATCCATTCTGCTGATGCATTCATTATATTAACAGGGGCCTATGCTTGCACCAACAAACATGATCTCCGGAATTTAGGATCAGATTTGAGACTGATGAAAACTATGACCTCCATCCCCAAACCCTCCCTGACATTACAAATAGTTTCTGGGAATTTGCAAATTCTCTGGGCCCACCTATGGGGTCTTTGGATACATCTGAGGTACTCTAATATCACTTTCTAACTAGAGCAGCTCTACATTGGTATGTTTTATTTGTTTTTGATCTTTCCATAAGTGTTAACTTGAAATAAAAGTAGTATGAGAAACACAACTTGACTTGCTGCCATACCTCAGGGGTATATGGAATAAAAGTTTTGGATTTAGAAGAAAAGGATAGAAATGGGAAGACAACCAAGTTAAGGTGATACTATTAAAGTTAAAAGGCAGAATACAAATGACTAGCTTATAAGTTTACCTGGGTAGCAAAAACGTCTATTTTCCTTTACCTGCTCCTCCCCATCTTCACCACTGATTCTTGGAATGAGGGTAGATATGTCACCATCCCTTTATTATCTCTCCAGTTTTCAACTTGCTACCTTGAAGAGACATTCACTGCTTCCAATGATGACAATAGGAAATTAACTAGAAAATACATTATAAAATGCTGTAAGTACATTAAAAAATCCCCCTTAATTTGTACAATGCCTATCAATATAAGAGTGGAAGCCTTAAAGGCTTGCCATTCTTTGAGGTTGAGACACTGGGGAAGGAGTTGTGGTAGCCATTCCAGAAAATTCATACCTAAGATTTAGGATCAGAGGCAAAATTTGGAACAAGAGACAATATTTGGTTGGAAAGATCAGCGTTTCTATCACTTCCTGAAGTCAGTTGACATCCCTTATCTGCAACAAGATGCTACCCACTTATTGAGATGCGCCACTAACCTGCTGACAAGGGTAACACTAGTATCTTTGCACATAATGTGCATAATTAATGCTTGTGTATTTGGACAATTTTATATGAAAAATAAATCTGTGGACTCTTCTTGCCAATCAATAGCAGCCAGAATTATGTTAAGTCACCTGGAACTGGGACTGACGAAGTGTAGAGACAGATGAAACATGCACTGATTCCTCCTTTGCTTCTTTCTCTCCCCAACTTCCTTAAGAAATTTGATGTGTGCTGGAGGAATAATTTCCCTAACTAATTTCACCTTCTTTTCTCTCCAGTCTTAAAATGTCATACTTGCAGAGAAAATGGAAATGACTTGCTCCAGGAACATGAGGAACTTAACACTCTTCTACTTAGCTATTTATGTGTACTTTTTTCAAACCCTGTTCTAGAATGAGGGCTTCTGGGTGTTGGGGATGACATCCTGTTCATCTTTATAGTTCCCAAGACACCTAATATTGTGCTCACTAAATATCTGTTGATGTGATTAAACTGATGCTCTCAAAACACTTTCTGGTATGTTGTCTCTGTCCCCCTTGGAACCCAGGATCGTTGGCCTCGGTCAGACTGAAGACCTGAGATCCAGAACTTAGGGGGCCTGCCACAATCTCACAGCTGCATCGGTGGCAAAATCAGAGTTAGCAAACAGTAGCTTCTCAGTGGTCTTCATCGTTTGAGACACTGTGACTCTGATGGGGGAACATAGGCTTTGGAGTAGGAAAGGCCAAGCTTTGAGCCCCAGCCTTGCCAGTTTCTACATGAGTGACACTGAGGAGGTGATTTAACCTTTGAAAGCCTCTGTTTCCTCAGATATAAAATGGGAGTTTTTACTTCTTCCTCTTAGGGTTGTTGAGAGAAGTCACTGAGATGAGTTATGTGCTTAGTATATAACAGGTAAATAGTGCCTGTTATGCTAATAATGTTAATAATGCCACCATCATTATTGCTATCTACAGGTACTCTTTTGCCCAGAATCAGGATTGATAAGAGAAACCAATACATGGCACAGAGTTTGCACAATACTCTCATTTGTCAATCATTTTAGAAATTCCCATAGTGTTAACTTGAAGTTCTCAATATATCTCAACCACAATCCTCTTCAATTAGGTCTAATCATGATAACAGTCTGATTAAACAGTGGGAATTTGATACTCAGCTTATATCTTGCCTCATTAGCACAACAGCATGAACAGGGTAAGGGGGCCACCTGGGAATGCAGTTGAGGCAGAACTACCAAGTGAGAAAACTGGCGGCCCCAGCATGTATTTAGACTGATTCTCAGGAGCTGTTCCCGTATTTACTCCTGCTCAGAACATGTGGTTTGGTCTCAAATAGAAAACTTGTTGCAAATTGCATGGCTTTTCTCCAATTTTGTAGTTTTCTGAGACCATGGAATGAAATATTAGAACTTGTTACCTTGGAGAGACACGAGGAGGGTTAAATAGGAAAAAGCAAAAGCGAACAACAGCAGTAACAACAAAAAACTAAATGGAAAAGGGTGTTTTGGTTTCCCGAGTAAGGGGCATTCTTTTGGAAAGCTGAGCTAATGTCCCTAATTCTCCTGGTATTTGTACAATTTCTATAATATAAAAACAGATCTTTCTCTCATCCATTTGCCCTTTCCCATCTCTCTTTCAGTTCTTTCAGTCATATATTTTGGCTTCTGTATGTTCAGACATGAAAATTGAAAATGTGCTCTTAAGTGTTTACATTAATTCCCTTCTAACACCTAGCTGAATAATGTACTGGGTATACACCTACCCTGTTGTGTAAAAGATTTCACAAAGCTACACATATACTCAGAATTATCTGGGGAAAGCAAGAGTCAATTTGCTGTTTTAGAAAAAAAGAAAGCAAAATTAACTAACAGGTATAGGGAAAAAACTGTGCTTTTTTTTTAAGCATAAGCTGATCTCAGGGTGTACTTGGGAAGATTCAAACACTATCTGAGGTAAGTTGAAAGGCTGCATAAGGTAGCCAGGAGAGCAGGGTTCCAGCGTCATCTTTGTGACTAACTAACAGTTATGACTATATGGGCTATTTTCCCTTCTTCGGTCAGTATACTCATGGAAAAGAAAGGTTAAATTAGTAAAATGGTCTATCAGCCTCTCTGAGTTTTATCTGCTTCATCTCTAAAGTAGAGGTAGTTGCGTCTACCTTGAGCATGTTTGGGGGATTAAATAAAATTGTGTGAGTAAATTACCTACTGTAGTGCCCAGCATATGTACTCAGAAATTCTAGTCTTCCTCCCTTAAGTTTCTTCCAACTTAGAACATTTTGGAATGATCTACAACATGCGGTGAGCTCCACTAGCGCCGTCATCAAATAACACTGTTATTGCAATGGATACACCTGGCATCCATTCCCTGTGAGTGACCTGACTCATGACTTCTAAAAAATGAGGGTCAAATTGACTCTCATCTTTCCAGTGCTGATAGAAGCCCCATCTAAATCATTTGAGATATAAATATTTATTCATCAACAGTTGGCTAGTCAGCAGCCAGTGGTCTGCACACATTTTGAAAGCAGATGGTTTATATTTTCTAAACTTAAAATAAAATTCAACAATAATGACGGGTAATTTTTTAAAGTTTAAATGCCCTTTTTTTATTTGGAATGTGTCTTAAGAGCTATAAAACTCGAATGTTTGGAAATTTTGAAAACCTAACCATCGCTTTTTTTTTCCCCATTAGAAAAGGTTGTAACATAAAAGGTATACCTGGTGGTCCCAGCGGGTAAACTGAAATTTGAGTAAAATGCAAAGACGATGTTAACACTGACAAATTCAGTGCCAGTATAGCAGAATTAATACAATTTCAATTTTTCTTTGTTTCTTTAATGGTTTCTTATTATCCTGATACACAGTGGGCAGTCATTTCACTTCTTTTGGTGATATAGCTGTGGAAAAGACTTAGATTTAAACACTTACATAACTGAGATTAATTGATTGATTCGATTATTAATTAAATATTCCATTAAATTTTCTTTTCAAAAATAGCAACATAGGATGTAGATTCCCTAAGGTTTTTTTTTTCCTCTTCTCCTAACCCATGGAAGAATAAACAAGGAGATGCATAACTAAACATTGTACCTTATCTTGTGACAGATAATTAAGTAAGCAGATGCATTCCTAGGTAAGAGAATTTACTTACTGGCTGGCTCTCTTAAAATACTATTTTTACCCAGCATTTCTATATCCCAGTACAAGGTGCAGAGACTCTTCTCCTTTGTGAACAACTAACAGAAATTGGGGGGTTCCTGGGAAAATTAATCCGGTACCACACAGCTACGCACACTTATTGCTACAAAATAGCTGGGCTGTTTTAGTTGGAATATAATGGTTTACCTAAAACTTCCAATCATGCAGTGTTTCAGGGATCAGTAGGAAAATAAAAACAGCAAGTGGCCTTTCAGGTAACCCATAATTAAAAGCAATTTTGAGCTGTCTTTTCAGGGAAACTACCCAGGGGAAGTATTTGCTACCTATTTGACCTTCACGATTGTGAGTCCTTGGCGGTGTCAACGACCCTCTGAACTGAATTCAAAACTAATCTCTGACAGAAAAAGAGAAACAGAATTCATGCAAATCATATTAATTCCAACATTTCCCCAGTGAGCTGGGTATAAACTACAGCCTAATTAAATATTTTTTAACGATGTGAGTAATTTTTGCCAAGGGGCGGATTCAGGGGAAAATTTAATATGAGATCACAAAAGCTGTTCCCAGCGTTGATTCTGTAAATTAATGACTATCTGCCTTATGATAAAAACATGCTGCCAAGAATGAAAATGAAGTCGGCAAAGCTTGCTCTATTTGTCTAACAACCAAATATACTGAATGCAAAACTTTAAAGGCAATGGGAAATTTCCATTGTTTGTGTGATATATTCAGAATAAAGATGCACCATGCTGACAACCCAATAACCAGCTTTTAGGCATTGTCAGCAATATGAGGGTCATTTTTAGATAGTTGTCATCAAGGTCCAGTGACATATTTTAAACCAGCTAGTTAGTTAAAAAATTATATGTGACTTATTTCCAAAAGAGATTCAAGGTGGCTCACAAATAGAGACAAAAACACACAAATAACAACATTAAAGCTGAAATGGAAGGTCAAAGATATACCAAGGGCAAGTACTCAATGATCTGGTACAAATGTTGGCAGCATTACAGTTCCATGAATTCCTTCCCAGACTGACCACTAAATAGCTTTCCACACCCATCTTGATCCTCAGGGCAGTTCATTCTGGAAACCTGAATTGGATTGGTGTCCAGGGTTACAGGGGTGAAAAATAGGGGTGAATATAGCAAACAAGAGGAGGATGTCAACCCAGCCCTGGATAGCTTACTTCATCTAAATCTATAAACGACAGTGGCCAGGAGTGGCCACGTAGATAAGGCTTTTTTTGTCTGCTTAAGAGCAGTCTGAGAATGGAACCTCCTTTTGTGTTCAGACTCCTGTTTTAGGAAGCTTTTTGACACACACACACACACACAAAAACAATTTGGCTTACGTTACAGAAAAGCAAGGCATGGTGCTTGAAGCAAAGCCAGGGCAGAGTCCCTCATCTCCCTTTGCTTTGCGAGGGCAACCTGCTCCAAACGACTTCCGTAGGTAATACTGAGAAGTTGCCGGCTGTCCTCGTGATAGATGACTTGGGCTCCTCTAGCCTCTGGTCACTAGGCCAGCCCATCACAAGGGCCTGAGAAGCTATATTTATTTAAATTTCTGTCGATGCCTGGTGAAGGAGATTGAATTTACAGTCTTTCAATTAGAAGGTCATCTGTGCTAACTAGTGCACCACTGCCTCATTATAATCATAAAATTAGTGAGAAAAGACTGGCATGAGTAATATGGAAAAGCCAGTTTCAAAGGTGAAAAGGTGCTGTTTCCTCGGGTTATGGCAGGGGACAATGCAACAGCATGCTCTTGATCAGTAAATATTCCCATTTAGAGCAAAGAGAAGTCCTTGAAATCCATTACCAAATATCACAATGGCAAGATAATTTTACAAGGATATATACAAATAGTCAGTGACTATACGTGTACTGAGGGCTACTTTTCATATTTACACATATAAGTTTCCTTGCAAATTAAATACAAATAAAACTAGACTGAATACCTCTAATGCATAGCTTTTTAAAATTTTTAAATTTTTAAATTTTTAAAAAATCTAAGATGATCACTAGTAAACAATTTAAAATTAAACAAAAGCAACATGGGCAGGGTGAGGCATGGAAAGCTTCATGGCCTTACCATTTTTAAACTTTAAAATAACACTTGTGAAGTTGTTATTACTGAATCAATAGATACTAGCTTTTTTTTTTTCATGCTAGAAATGTTATTTTAAAACTCAGAGAAAAGGAAAATAAAAAAATACACCCAAATTAGTTTAATCGAAAATAAAAGGAATGGGAAAAACAAACATTTATTGAGCATTTACATGTATCAGGCGCTTTCATATCATTTTTTCATGTAATGCTCATAATGATCTTATGAAAAGGAGTATTACCCTTAATTTATTATCCTTAATTTATTATTTATTATCCTTAATTTACAGATGAGGCAATGGAGGCTTAGAGAAGAGGCACACTTCTCCTGTTATCTGGGGATAAGGGACAGCGTTGAATTGCAGACTCAGATCTGACCTCAGAGGCCATACTCGTTTCTGGACAGAATTTGTGTACTAATTCTGTTACATTAATTGAGATGGGGCTTATTTTAAGTCCATTTCAATTTCCCTATACTGGGGAGAGAATCCTGAGGGACTTATTAATACAAAGCTTAACTTAAGGAATTGGATCCAGAGATAAAAGAATGACAACTTTGAATTCAATAAATGTTTATTGCCCATCTAGTCCATGCAAGGGGTTGCCATATGGAGGGTGTCAGGATGAATATGACAGTTCTAGGCTCTCTAATAGAGATATAGCCCTGGAGGCAACTCACTCTGATTCAGGTGAGCCCTAGTACAGAGGCAAAATGCCATGCTCTGAGGGGAACCCATGAGGGAGGCCCTGTATTGGTGCTGAAAGAAGAGGAAAAGCCTTTTAGTGTGGGTTGAAGGAGGTGTGATGGTTTGTGCACAGGCATAGTCCTAGTACAGAGTCTGCAAGAGGCAGAGTGATGGTTGCAGGCCTGTCTGCCTTAGAAGAGGGGATGGCTACAGTCTTTTCCTGCTTGTTTCCTCCCTTGCTGTCCCACCTGGCTTTTATTCTGCTGTTTTTCCCAGCCTTCCTCACTCCCTTGGTCCCCGCCTCTCGTTCCTCACTGCTATCATCCTTGGGCCTAGGAGGGACACTGGAGCTGCTTAAAGGCTGTTGGCTCTGCTCTGAGTACCACTCCTTGATGGGGAACAGGCTGGATCTCCCGGAAGAGGCAGGGTCCTGGCAACAAGGAGCCAGCAAGGAATGAAGGAAAGAAAGAAAGAAAGAGATTTTCTCCCATCTTCATTCTCACTGGAAGGGCCGAGACATCTACTAGCAGGAGTGGTGTGAGGGGATTTCTTTTATTCTTCATCCTAAATACAGGGGCCTTGCAGAGGGCAATGCACAGAGGAGGGGAAAGATCAGAGGTGAAAGTGATGAATAATATGCACATGGAACAGTGACAGATCACTAGCAACAAATGCAGGATGACCCTCCAAAGCTCGGTGCATACCAGAGCCTCCCTCTAATTAAGGATAATCCAGAATTATCAGGCTTATTTATTTTCAGAGGTTTCTATAAGAATTTTTTTTGGCCTCAGTTGGAGTGGGGGCATATTTTAGCAGCAAAGGCTGATATAAATCCAGGAAACAAGCTTGGGAAGTCTGCTCAGTCTTGCCCCATGATTCCCTGCAGCATCTAACACCCTCTCTGACTGTGCAGCCGTAATTCTATATAGGTCTTTGATGTTGCCTGGTTGGGTTAACATAACATATTCCTTACCTACAAACAACCTCTGTCCCTTCCTAATAAGCTGCTGCTGCTAGAATCTGTAAGATTAGCTTTGCTTTGCTGGCAGTATTTTCTCAAAGTGAGGTCTGAGGACCCCTTATGTTTGAGTTCAAAATGCGGGATCACCTGGACATCTTTAAAACCACCCATCTCCTTGGCGCCATTTTACAGAATTGAATTAGACTATCTTCAGGTGGGGCAAAGGGATCCTCATTTTAAACCAGGATCCTGGAACATTTTTCTCCATTTTAAGTTGTGAAAGCCATAAATCGGTTGGCTCCAGCTTTGGCTGAGCATTTATTATTAAAAAATCTCTTCACTGGCTCCTCTGCCCTCTACACTAAAATCAACTTACTCAAACTTGCATTCTCTCTCTGCAATCAGTCCACCTTGAACAACTCAGTATTTATATGATTGTCTCCAATGTTGTGTTTGTCAATTGCTTTATTGCACACCATCTGTTTCCTAGACTCGTCTGATTTACTTAGTTTTCCTTTATAGCTTTGCTTCTCCCTAACTTTCATTTGCTTTTTTTACTGCTTATCTTATAATTTTTAACATTGGTATATTTCTTTCTTCTTATTGCTTACCACATAATTATTAAATTTTAGCTTATTCCTTCTATCTCAGGAAGTTTTTCTTACATGACTGAAAAGATATGCTTCAAAGTATGTTTGAGACAATAACTAACTTTCAATGGAGTTTAAAAGACAATCCTTTGATCAAGATGTATCATAAAAAAAGCAGTGTCTAGATTTCTATCTTGGAGCTTGAGATAGGAATAGCAGCTTTTTTACATTTATTACAGCACCATACAATTGGCCTCCAGACATATTAAAGTAGATTATGAGTGATACCCAGCCCTGTGCATTCCTCTATGGCCTAACTATGGTGGTTTTTCAATATCATTTCACCTGAGCTAGTTCTGATAGCTGGAAGGGTAAAAGCATCCTTTTTTGAGGTGAGAACATCTGGCCAGTTGCTCTAAGTGCCATGTTTCAGTTAAACTACCTTGCACATGGGTAATTGAGAACATGGGTTTGTTTTGCACAGATGTTAACTGTCCACTACTTCTAGGACAGGAGGTGCATGGAGAGATATGCTCCCAGAAATTTTGGTGACTCCCTTGAGATACACAGAATGCCTTGCATAACAGGATTGACTGAACATATAACCTTCAGGTCAACACATATGACTCTGGGGGAACAGAAACAAACCAAGGCAATCTATGGTTACAAGGTTAGAATGACCTCAGATTTGAGTCATTACTTGTCTAAGGTGCCTCGTCCCCCACTGCCTGCTCCCCACCCCCAACAGCAATCAATTTTAAGTTCCTGGGAACCTGGGTGCTTTTAAAGGTGAGCTCTTCAACACTGCAAGGAAGGGCACTCACAGTTACTTAATGTTTGGCTAGAATTCTGGGGGCATCAGGCCATACCGCACACCAATGCAGCATTGAGAAATTGGAGTAAATTTAAGAGTGGAGGCTATGGCAACTGAGGTTCTGGAGGGTTTAATTTATGAGGGAGCTTGAGGCTATATGAAGGTTATTTGGTCATATGACCTCTAAGGATAAAAGCAGGGTAACTGTCTACCTCCACACAGAAGATCTGAGGGCATTCTTCCTTCTGAACTGGCTTCCACAAGGGCTTGGACAGGCTCAAATCTGTGCCTATCCAGGGGATAGAAGCACATTGTGCTGCCCCTGTAAGACAAACTATATCACTTAATTAGCAAGCATAAAACACACAATTTATTCTCACTTGGAATTCTAGCAATTGGGCCTTTAAAAATGGTTTTTATTTGCTTTTTATTAGATTTGCATAAGGCCTTCCTTCCTAGGAATTAAATAACCTTTTCATATAAAAATGTTTTAAGACATTAAATAGGTTAGAGATGTACAATGGTACATGCAGAAGTTGTTTTCAAAAAGCCACGTAGACAGGAAGAGTGTTTACGTTTTTATGTGTATGCAGGAATATTCTTTGAAAGTCTTCAAGGAACTTAGAATCTGTGTGTAGCCACTTGAAATTTAATGATTTACATTCACAACCCTAAGCCAGTCACACCATGATGGCAGCTTCAGTTCCTGTAGTTGGCAGATAGCCTTCAGATAAATGTACAGCAGTAAGTTTATTTCCCCATAATGGGTTCTGTAAAAGGGTCCCACAGGCTGCTTGTCTCAGTCTGTTCCCTTCTCTATTCTAGAGTTCTAAACCTTTCTTTTAACCTGGGGGTAAAATAAAACTGAGAGGAAAGAGGGTAGCAGGGGAGGTTCAAAAGGTCATCACCAAGGAAGGGTGTCTGGTGACTATGAATTAAGGAACCCATCTTTCTTATAGAGCTGGCAAATTATTTTTGAAAGCAATTTCAAAAGAGGAGTTAGCAACATGTTTTGTACAATGGGATTGTCATTCAAATGAATATATACTTTTAGGTTATATATGTACATCTGGGTAGATGAGTTCTTAGGATGTTTGTAAAAAATAGATGGAAGGAAAAAGCACTGATGGCTGAGACTGGCTATATACTGTAACATGCAAGATACAAGTTGGGATGAAAAGACTAGACTTTATGATTTTGAACTGACCTCAACCCTGAACACTTCAGAGTCTGGCTACTACTTAAGCCACAACTTGGAGGCATCCTTGACATTGTGAAATAACAATGTGGTGCTGAGTCAGAGGGTGAAATTTTTAGTATAAATAGGAGTTGTTTCATGCATTTCAAATTAAATTGGTTCAAGGTGAAACAACTGGTGTTAATGAGATGGTAGTTCAAGTAAGAACCAAGATTTGCTATTTCTGAAAGCAACAGAAGGACCAATAACAGATCTTGGCTGTTTTTGTTTGTTATAAGGGCACTGCAATAAAAAACAATGCAGCAAAATGTATCCAAGAGTGACACTAATAAGCTTCAAAGATGCTGGTCAAAAATGTTACTAAAGAAAGTCTTATTTTCATTACTCTGGTATGGGTGTTCCTTCACCATTTAGCCAGAAAAATACAATGTAGGAATTAAGAAGTTGTGATCAAATAAGCTGAATGAATACATGGATTTGCTTACTGTGCTG